>NC_092745.1:130548392-130589512 GCF_047496795.1 Chiloscyllium punctatum
GAGGGGGAGTGAGAATGGGTCTGGGATGCTGGGGGTGGTATAGTCTGAATATTTTGCCAGAGGAATATAAAAACTTAGAAGATAGGAGTAGACCATTCGGCCCCTCAAGTGTGCTCTACCAGTTGATATAATAGTGGCTGATCATCGAGCTCAAAATCCTAATTCGCCAGCCCACTCCCCCATATCCCTTGATCCCTTTAGCCAATAGAGCTATATCTACCTCCTTCTTAAAAAGTGTTTTGGTGTCAACCACTGTCTGTGGTAGTGAATTCCCCAGTCTCCCCCACTCTCTGGGTGAAGACATTTCTCCTCATCTCTGTCCTTATCCTTAAACTGTTAATCCTGGTTCTGCACTCCCCCACCATCGGGAACATCCTTCCTGTCTTTACCCTGTCTATTCCTGTTAGAATGTTACAGGTTTCTATGAGATTCCTCTCATTCTTCTAAATTCCAGTGAGTACAATCCTAACTGACACAATCTCTCCTTATACTGGATTAGTGGTGCTGGAAGAGCACAGCAGTTCAGGCAGCATCCAATGAGCAGCGAACTCAACATTGAGTTCGCTGCTCGTTGGATGCTGCCTGAACTGCTGTGCTCTTCCAGCACCACTAATCCAGAATTTGGTTTTCAGCATCTGCAGTCATTGTTTTTATAATCTCTCCTTAGTCCTGTCCTGTCATCCCAGGAATCAATTTGGGAAACCTTCACTGTACTCCCTCCATCCCAGAACATCCTTCCTCAGATACGGAGACCAAAACAGCACACAAACCTCCAGGAGTGCCCTCACCAAGAGCCGGTACAATTGCAGCAAGACACCCCTGCTCCTGTACTCGAACCCTCTCACTAAGGAGATCAACATACAGTTTATCTTCTTCACCACCTGCTGCACCGACACACTTACCTTCAGTGACTGGTGCATACGGACACCCAGGTCTTGTTGAACATTCCCCCCTCTCAGCCAATCAAATAATAAACTGCCTTCCTGTTTTTGCTTCCAAAATGGATGACCTCAACACGTATCCACATTATACTGCATCTGCCACTCCCTCAACCTGTACAAATCACTGTGCAACATCCCTGCATCCTTCTCCCAGCTCACTCCAATCAACTTTGTGTCATCTGCAAAGTTTGATATATCACATTTTGTTCCCTCATATAAATCATTCACAGATACTGTGAATAGCCGGGGTTCTGGTACAGATCCCTGCAGTAGCCAACCAGTCAATGCCTGCTATTCAGAAAAATGGCCATTTATACCCACTCTTTGTTTCCTGTCTGTCAAGCAATGTCCAAACACTGGCCCCCAATCCCATGTGTTTGAATTTTACACAATTGAATTTTGTGGGGACTTTGTTGAAAGCCTTCTGAAAGTCCAAGTAAACCACATCCACTGGTTCCCCCTCCATCTTCAACTCTACTAGTTCCATCCTTGAAGAATTTGGGTAGATTTGTCAAACGTGGTTTCCCTTTTTTAAACTCCTGCTGGCTGTGTCTGATTTCTACTGCTATTTTCTAAGTTCTCTGCAATAACATCCTTGATAATGGACTCTATCCTCTCGCCTCATTCCTGATGAAGATCTTATGCCTGAAAAGTCCTGCTTCTCGGATGCTGCCTGACCTGCTGTGCTTTTCCACACTCTAGTCTCTTCTCCACTATCGCAATGAGATCTACAAATCCCTGTTTTATCTCCATCTCCCTTTTTAATTAACAGGGTTACATTTGCAACCCTCTAATCTTTACAAACAGTTCCAGAGGGTAAAGCATCTCCTTAAGATGACTAACCAATGATTCCTCTGTATTTGGCGCCACTTCCTTTTGTACTCTGGAACGTAGATTCTCAGGCCATATGCACATTCATTGGTCTTTATGTCATTGTGACATGGTAGCTCAGTGGTTAGCACTGCTGCCTTGCAGCACCAAGGTCCCAGGTTCGATTCCAGCCTCGGGTAACTTTGTTTGTGTGGAGTTTGCACATTCTCCCTGTGTCTGTGTGGGTTTCCTTTGGGTGCTCCGGTTTCCTACCACTGTCCAAAGATGTGCAGGTCAGGTGAATTGGCGATGGTAAATTGCCCGTAGTGTTAGGTGCATTAGTCAGAGGGAAATGGGTCTGGGTGGATTACTCTTCAGAGGGTCGGTGTGGACTTGTTGGGCCGAAGGGTCTGTTTCCACACTGTAGGGAATCTTTACTTATACCAACATCATTTCCCTATTAACACAGATTTCCTTCAGTTCCTCCCTCTCACTAAACCCTGTGTTCCATCAGTTCTGGTACATGTGTCTTCCTTTGGGAAGTGAAGTCTGAATTTAGTTTGTTAGCCATTTTTTGTTCCTCTTTATAAATTCCCCCATTTCTGACTGTAAGGCACTAACATTAGTCATCACCAATCTTTTTCTCTTTAATACTTATAGAAGCTTTCACAGCCAGTTCTTATGTTTGCCACAGGTTTACTCTCCTACTCTATTTTCTCCTCCTCAATCAATCCCTTGGTTCCCCTTCGCTGATTTCTGATTGTTCCCTGTCCTTCGCTCTGTTACCTTTTTTGGCCAATTGTCAAGATGGCAACAGGATAGGACATTCCAGTCAGAGCTCCTCTGCTTACCAGATCCTTTACCTATTCCCTCTTTTTATTTCCTCTTTGTAGCTTTTCTTGACTCCCACGCCCCTGCCCTACCTTGAGAATGGAGTCAAGGAGTGGAGCAAACATGGACTGGGCCCCACAGTGGAGCAAATGCAGACTGAGCCCCACGGCAGAGTAAGCGTGGGCTGAGCCCCGTAGTGGTGTGAGTATGGGCCGAGCTCCACAGTGGGGCGAGCACAGACTGAGCCCCACGGTGGAGCGAGCACAGACTGAGCCCCACGGCGGAGCGAGCACAGGGCCCGGTCCCACGGCGGAGCGAGCACAGGGCCCGGTCCCACGGCGGAGCTGAGCGAGTTTGGGCCGAGCCCCACGGTGGAGCTGAGTGAGCAGCTGATTCTCAGAGTGGGGCGGTGGAGCGAGTTCTGAATGGAGGCTGGCATGGGGAGTCAGTGTAGCCTCTGCTCTGGGGCCGGAGGGCACAGACTGGAACGTTTACTCTGTACGATTTGTACCTAAGATGCTGCCATACATATGGAGTACATGTGACAATAAAAGGATATTCCATCCTATTCAATTTGTATGCCTCTATTTTGCATCTATTACTGTCTCTAACTTTCCTTGTAAGCCAGTGTTCTCCTTGCAGTCCTGGTCAAACAGGAATAAACAATTTTTGTTGTTCAACCATTCGCTCTTTGAATGTTGCTATTGCCAACACTGTCAGTCCTTCCAATGTACCATAGCCAACTCCTGCCTCATACCATTTCAGTTTCTCTTATTAAGATTCAGGACTCTGGTCTCAGGATCAACAACCTCACTCTATCTTGATGAAGAATTCCATCCCCAAGGGATCCCTCTCAAATACATCACCGATTGTTCCTTTATCATAGTACGATACCCAGCCTAAGATGGCCTGTTGTCTGCTCGGTTCCTTAATGTATTGATCCAGAAAACCAGCCCATATACACGTAAGGAATTCCTCCCCTACTGTATCCTGACTAATTTGATTTGCCCAATCTAAATGTAGATTAAAGTCAGCCATAATTCCAGATGTTCTTTACCACATGCATCTCTGATTCCCTGTTTAATGCCATTCCCAATAGCACCACAACAGTTTGGTGATGAGAACCAGCGAGTGGGAAATCGGTCTCTGTAGCTGCACTGAATCTTTATTGAGTGAGCCTGGGTCAGACTGAGGGTGTGTGAATGTATGAAGCTAATCTTCACAGCTTGCTTACAATCTACTCCACAATGGGGAGTGACTGACGCACACACACACACACACACATACACTCTCTCGTACACTTGCACACACAAACACACACATACACTCTCTCGTACACTTGCACACACAAACACACACACTATCTCTGAAACTGTAGCTCCTAATCATTTGGAGAGTTAGAAAATAATTTAAGATGAAGTTGGATATGTTTCTTCCTATGTGTAGACCAAAATATTCAGTTATTCACTCGAAAGCTGTGGTTAATAAATGGATTGAATTTTACTGGTTAATTCGACCACTTGCATTGAAGAAAGGAGTCAAGTCAACTTTTCCAGGATTTTGGAAAGGTTCATTGTTCAGTTAGTGGATCTTGTCTGTCCATTAGGAATATTGTGATCTTGTTTCCATGCAATTGTGAAGTGAAATGTTCGAGAGCGAGAGGTCATTGTTTTAGATTTGTGTGAGGTATGGTGCAGACTTAAAATGGAGATGAGGAGAAATAACTCCTCTCAAATGGTTATGAATCTGTGGAATTCACTCCCCCAGAGCACAGTGGATGCTGGGACATTATGTGAATTTGAGGAGAAGGTAGGCAGATTTTTAATTGGGAACAATTTGATGGGGGCTATGGAGAGCAGGCAGGAAAATTGAGCTGATTGTAATAAAGAGAGGAACAGACTCAAAGGGCTGAATGGCCTACTCGTACTCTTCAGTACTTATGAAATTAATTGTTTGTTTCTTTCCAGAATGTGTAAATATAGAATCAGCTTCTGCAATAGGGGACTCCTTTAAAGAATGGAAAATGACCAATACATCATTTTTTGACATTGAATTTTACAGGTAACTTTGTCAGCAATGTACTCAGTCATGTTTGTAGATCATACAGTTAGGTTTATGGCAGGCTACAGTACAGTGTATGTAATGTTGAACTCTATCTTTGGGGTGTACGTGTGATGCCTGCGTTTGTAACTATAAACCTTTCAGTTATGTTTGTGTCCTGAGTTATTATTTCTTTGGTTTTATTAAGGTTGATACTTATAGAAATCAACTTTAAACTGAAGGGGATAGACCTACAAACTATTCGCAACAATGAATTACCGGACTGCTATCAGTTTACAATCACTGTGAGTAATTCACCTCTTGTCATTATTTCACCTGTTGTGTTTGTACTTATTCACTCATGGCACATGGGCATCACTGGCTGGGTCCAGTATTTATTGCTCGTCCCTAGTTGCCCCCTCAGAAGATGGGGGTGAACTGCCTTCGTAACTCACTGCAGTCCATGTGCTGTAGGTAGACCCACAATGCCCTTAGAGAGGGAATTCCAGGATTTTGACCCAGTGACACTGAAGGAACAGCGATATTTTCCCAAATCAGAATGGTGAGTGAGTGACAACTGGGCTGTAACTTTGAGCTGGTGAATATTCAAAAATAAAGTGTTGCTGGGTGAAGGGTGTAGCTTGTTGTTGGTTCAATGGATGAACACAGGCCTGATTGGAGTGAAGCCCCTCACAACCCTCCCCACGTTTCGAGGTTAAAAATGCTTCCTGACGAAACTCTGCAGCTGGTGCCAGCACAGTGCGGTGGGGGGGAGGGGGACATTGGGGGTGGGGGGGAGGGGGACATTGGGGTTGGGGGGTGGGGTGGGGTGGGGGGGAGGGGGACATTGGGGTTGGGGGGTGGGGTGGGGTGGGGGGGAGGGGGACATTGGGGTTGGGGGGTGGGGTGGGGTGGGGGGGAGGGGGACATTGGGGTTGGGGGGTGGGGTGGGGTGGGGGGGAGGGGGACATTGGGGTTGGGGGGTGGGGTGGGGTGGGGTGGGGGGGAGGGGGACATTGGGGTTGGGGGGTGGGGTGGGGTGGGGGGGAGGGGGACATTGGGGTTAGGGGAGAGAAGCAGTGAGTAGACATGGATACAGTACGGAGTGATGGGACACCCTCTGGCAACCTCCTGAAGCCAGGAGAATAATGATTTCAGAAGAAGCAGAGGATGAAGTGAGATGCAAATTTGAAAGGGAGTGGGCAGATTAAACATAAAAAAAACCATACACAGGAGGAGAAACCAAACGGGGCAGTGATCGGGCCAAATGTGTATCCCCTTTCTTCATCTCTCCCTGCCCTTCCCATCCCTCTTCCCATCATCTCCTACCCCTCTATCCCCTCCCCGTCCCTCTTCCCCCACGTCACTCTCCATTCCCGAGTCCCTTTTACTCCCCCGTCTGTCTTCCCCCCCCCCCCCCCCCTTGTATTTCTCCGCCCCGTCCTTCTACATCTCTTCTCCCTCTATCCCCTCCTCATTCCTCTTCCCTTGATCCCTCTTCCCCCCCCCCCCACTTATCCTTCACACCCCTGATCCCTCTCTCCACCCTCTCACTCCCTGCCCATCCCACTACCTCTTCATTCCTCCCATGATTTCTTCCTCCTCCCCACCCTAATCCTGCCCCCGTTTCCCAGGCAGTGAAGGTTGTGGGGGGGGGGGAGAGAGAGGGGAGAGAGAGGGGGGGGCGGTGATGGCTGGATAATTATTTGCTGAATCGCTTTGGACTGAGTGGAAGTGGGTGAGGTTTGGCGCCAGGTTGGTGTTGAGGAAGCTTCTGGAATGTTCGTTGTCAATAACGAGGAACTTTGGCTCTCCTGATTACAGATTACCTTTGACAACACAGCCCACAGTGGGATCATTAAAGTAAAGTTGGAGAGTGAGACCACAGTTACAGAGTGTAAAGAGTGGAAGATTTCCGGATCCCGTATGTAATTTACATTTTTACAGATGCTAAAGATTATATTTAACGTGAATGGTCAGATTCTCCAGAGTTTGCTCAGGGCAAAGTCACTATCTGCTATCACTCAGACCAAGTCCAGGAACAATCAAAGTGTTCAGAAATATAACATATGATAAAACGTTCTGGTATTCCTGCATCCCCCCTTTGCCCCATGGGATGGTCTAGTTTGTGTATTGTTTACTGTACCCTCAGTAGACAGTCCCCATTTTTACCTTCCATGCCTTCAGTCCCACCCATGTGGGATCTCTGTTTCTGTTACACCCAAAATTAGCAAACCCTTTGTCTTTTGCACTGGGCTCCAGCACCATCTGTCCCCCTCACTCTTCCCCACTCCATTCAAAATAGTTTAAAAACCCCATCGTTTTCCAATACCTTTCAATCTGAGGAAGTCTCTCATTGGACTCAAAACCTTAAATCTGTTTTTCTCTGCACAGATGCTGCCAGACCTGCTGAGTTTCTCCGGAACATTCTGTTTTTATTTAGATTTCCAGCATCCACTTTTTTTTTAGCTTTTATTACAGGGAGATTCCTGATCTTTCTTTGAATCCTCTTTTTTTGACAAACTAGTTACATCTCTGGGTTTGGAGGTTGCTGGCTGAGGATCTTTGGTGAATTTCTGCAGTGCATCTTGTAGCTAGTACCCACTGCTGCTACTGCGCATCGGTGGTGGTGGGAGTGGATGCTTGTGGATATAGTCAAAAGGTGTGGTGTTGGAAAAGCACAGCAGGTCAGGCAGCATCCGAGGAGCAGGAGAGTCGACGTTTTGGGCATAGGGTCTAATGAAAGACTTATGCCCGAAATGTCGACTCTCCTGCTTCTCGGATGCTGCCTGACCTGCTGTGCTTTTCCAGCACCACACTCCTGACTCTGATCTCCAGCATCTACAGTCCTCACTTTCTCCAAGTTTATGGATATAGTACCAATCAAGTGGGCTGCTTTGTCCTGAATAGTTGTAGTCCATGCCGAATATAATCCCAAACTAAACTAGTCCCACCTGCCTACTCCTGGCCCATATCCCTCCAAACCTTTCCTATTCACGTGTCTATCCAAATGTCTTTTAAACATTGTAATTGTAACCGCATCCACCACTTTCTCTGGAAGTTCATTCTGTATGCAAACCACCTTCTGTGTAAAAGAAATTACCTCCTGCCTTCTTTAAATATTTCTCCTTTCACCTTAAAAATGATCCCCCATCTTAGGGAAAAGACACTGTACCATTAAGTCCATCTACACCCTTCATTATTTTATAAACCTCTATCAGGTCACCTCTCAATCTCCTCGCTCCAGCCTTTCTTTATAAGTCAAACCTTCCATACCTGGCAACATCCTGGTAAATCTCTTCTAAACCTATCTCCAGCTCGATAATATCCTTCGTATAACAGGGCAGCCAGAACCAGACACAGTATTCCAAAAGAAGCCTCCTGTACAACCTCAACATAACATCCCAACTCCTATACTCAAAGGACTAAGCAATGAAAGGAAGCGTGCCAAACGACTTTTCAACCATCCTGTCTACATGTGATGCAGACTTCACAGAATTATGTACCTCCACCCCAAGGTCTCTCAGTTCGACAGTATTATCCATTAATTGTATAAGGTTTACCCTTGTCTATGCAATACTTTGCCTTTATCCAGATTGAACCCCATCTGCCATTTTTCAGCCCATTGACTCATTTGATCAAGATCCCTTTGTAATCTTTGGAAACCTTGAGCATCTTGAGTGTTGTTTGAGCTGCCCCCATCCAGGCAAGTGGGGAGTATTCCATCCCACTCCTGACTTGTGCCGTGTAGATGGTGGAAAGGCTTTGGGGAGTCAAGACAGGAGTTACTCACCACAGTATTCCTAGTTTTTGACATGCTCTTGTAGCCGCTGTGTTTACGTGCTAAATCGAAGTGAGTTTCTGGTGAATGGTAACCCCCAGGATGTTGACAGTGGGGGATTCAGTGATGGTAATGCCATTGGATGTGAAGGGGTGTTGGTCATTGGAGACGATCATTGTCCAGCATTTGTGTGCTGTGAATGTTACTTGCCACTTGTCAGCCCAAGCAAACAGTGAAGGAGTAACTGAGAGAATCAATTACAGGGCACGTTCTGAAATTCCTGACCCAGGGCTCTGTGTTCCTGTTGTTTCTGCTGAGTGTCCCTGGGTGGTGGGACTGGACTGGTCTGGATCTGCTGAAGGTAACACAATAAACAAACAGGAGACTGGAAGAACACAGCAAGCCAGGTAGCATCAGGAGGTGAAGAAATTATCGTTTCGGGTGTAAACCCATCTTCAGTGTTGCGCAATGGCTGCAGATACCTGGTCATGAACATGTATAAACCCCAGCCCCTGACCGCAGTCAAGGCAGCCCCCAACCACCCCCCCCCCCCCCCCCCCCCACCCCCCTCCATCTTCCACCTGCAGGGGACATCCTGCAGCATTGGGAGGGCAGTTACTGGAGATCTAACCCACTGAGAAACAGATCCAGCTTCATACAGGAGCAGATCCCTGGACACTGAGCAACTCCAACAGGAGACACGTGGCTCAGACGCCTCAACTTTCCACTGTCAGGTCTCTAGGTTCTGTCAGGGTTAGGAATCCATATCTGATTTACTGGGATCCAGTGATCCCTTAGTCCCTCCTGCCCATTCTCATCCAACCCCACTGCATCAGGGTCCATGTTGACCTCTCTGGGTCTTTAATTCTGATGGATTCTCGAAGGATCTGGCAGTGGGAACCCTCTCTCTCAACACTGATCTTTTCAGGAGTTGGGACTGTCCTCAATGAGCCGTCATATTAAACCTTGACTCAAACAGACCCTTGAGGTTAGAGGCTGTTTGTCATTATCTTTCTATCCACATGATCAGCCTGTTGTGTGAGAGAGATTGTCCTCTGTCTGTAGCTGCAGGCAGATGGTTCCCTTTCCTAATGAACATCATTCCTGATGAAGGGCTTACGCCCAAAACATCTATTCTCCTGCTCCTCGGACGCTGCCTGAACGGCTGTGCTTTTCCAGCAACACACTCTCGACCCCGAATGATCCAAATCTAAAGATGGCGCAGTTGGACAGGACAAACCCATCAAGGGAATACACGATGAACAGTCAGACCCCAGGAAGTACCAGGGATCAGAGGGACCTTGGTGTGTATGTACACTGTTCCCAGTACAGGCGGATGAAATAGTTAAGGTGGCAAATAAGGGGTAACTTGCTGTTGTTTGCTGAGGCCTGAGGTTTATGAGCAAGGAGGTGGTGATGGAACTGTATAAAAACATTGGTTAGGCCACAGCGAGAGTATTGTGTGCAGTTCTGAAATCCACATTGTCAGAGGGATGTGATAGCACTGGGGAGGAGGCAGAGGAGATTTCCCAGGACGTTGCCTGGGCTGGAGAGTTTGAGTGATGGAGAGAGATTGGACAGACTGGGCTTAGTCTCCTCTGCTCGAAGGAAAATGAGAGGGGACGTGATCGAGATGGAGAACATGATGAGGGGTGTAGACAGGAAGAAACCTTTCCCCTTGACAGAGGAATCGATGAACAGTGGGAATAGATTTAAGGAAAAGGATGAAGGTTAGAGAGGGATGTGAGGAAATGCTTTTTCACCCAGAGGATAGTGGGGATCTGGAATTCCCTGTAAGGGTGGGAGGGGCAGAAAGCTTCAGTACATTGAAGGAGGATTTATGTGGGCACTTGTGATGCCAAGAGATCTCTCCACAGATGCTGAGCTTTTCCAGCAATTTCTGTTTTTGTTTCTGTTTTGTCGTATGTTCTGTTTCCAGCATCCGCGATTCTTTTGGTGTTAAACTGACTGCCACATCTCTTCCAGGCATGACCACCTTGAAGATATCCTGCTCCTCTCTCCAATAGCATTTCCATTCCAATCTTTTTATCTCGTTCACTGTCATTCGTTTTGCTGAATTCCTGGTGTTTAGCTAATAGTAGGTTAAAATCTTCGAGGAGAAAGTGAGGACTGCAGATGCTGGAGATCAGAGCTGAAAATGTGT
The DNA here is from genome assembly GCF_047496795.1 of Chiloscyllium punctatum. Lineage (NCBI taxonomy): Eukaryota > Metazoa > Chordata > Chondrichthyes > Orectolobiformes > Hemiscylliidae > Chiloscyllium > Chiloscyllium punctatum. Next base: position 130,558,960 of record NC_092745.1, read on the forward strand.
TGCTGGAAAAGCGCAGCAGGTCAGGCAGCATCCAAGGCATAATATGCCCTTCTCGTCGATTCTCCTGTTCCTTGGATGCTGCCTGACCTGCTGCGCTTTTCCAGCAACACATTTTCAGTTTAGCTAATAGTTCCCATTAGCAGCTATTCATTCCCCCAGACTGACCTTAACACAATCGTTTGTCTGACCAAATGATCTTCTTTCTTTGAGTTCTTTCTCAGAGTGTTAACTCTGATTTCTCTCCACAGGTGCTGCCAGACCTGGTGAGCTTTTACAGCAATTTTGCTTTTAGTTCATCCCTCTCTACCTCCTCCTATTGTTTACTCTTTACCCACTCTCCCACCCCATCTTCTGCAAAAAAAACCTGTAGTTTCTCTTCACAGATGTTGCCAGACCTGCTGAATTGTTCCAGCAATTTCTGGGTTTTGTTTCTGATTTCCAGCGTCTGCAGTCCTTTTGGTCTTTATTTGCTTAGCATTGAATGAACTCTTCGTGTCCCAGACTGATGTTTATAACTGCAACTCTAGAGAGATCCACCTGGTGGCAACATTGTTCCACATTGAACCTCTGACATTCTGCCTCTGTTTTAGTTTAATGTGAGTCAGGAGTCACATGGGGGCAAACCAGGACAGTAGAGTGGGCTCCCTTGACATGGGTTTTGATGTCAATCAATGATAGTTTACCATCACTGAGACTTGCTTTGTATTCCAGAATTAGTTAATTGAATTTAAATTCCATGGGCTGCCATGCTGGGGTTCGAACCCATGTCCCCAGAACATTTACCTGGGGCTCTAGGCTCCTGGTCCAGTAATATTTCTTCTGTGCCACTATTTCTCTTGGCATCACAAGTGCCCACCTAAATCCTCCTTCAATGTACTGAAGCTTTCTGCCCCTCCCACCCTTACAGGGAATTCCAGATCCCCACTATCCTCTGGGTGAAAAAGTTTTTCCTCACATCCCTCTCTAACCTTCATCCTTTTCCTTAAATCTATTCCCACTGTTCATCGATTCCTCTGTCAAGGGGAAAAGTTTCTTCCTGTCTACACCCCTCATCATGTTCTCCATCTCGATCACGTCCCCTCTCATTTTCCTTCGAGCAGAGGAGACTAAGCCCAGTCTGTCCAATCTCTCTCCATCACGCAAACTCTCCAGCCCAGGGGACCATTAGCTAAACACTATTTCACTACTGATGAGAAAATAATTCCTCCAAGCTGGGTATTCCAGAATGTGGGGTCTCAATTTCAGAATTTTGGACCGAGATGGGGAGCAATTTCCTCTCGCTCACAAACTCAGTCATTGGGTGTGTTCAAGACACAGTCATAGACTCAAAGAGATGTACAGCACAGTAACAGCCCCTTCAGTCCAATCCCTCAATGGTGACCAGATATCCTAAATCAATCTAGTCCCACCTACCAGCACCCGGCCCATATCCCTCTAAACCCTTCCTATTCATATACCCATCCTTTTAAATGTTGCAATTGTACCAGCCTCCACCACTTCCTCTGGCAGCTCATTCCATACACGTACCACCGTCTGCGTGAAAATGTTGCCCCTTAGGTCTCTTTTATATCTTTCCCTTCTCACCCTAAACCTATGCCCTCTAGTTCTGAACTCCCCGACCCCAGGGAAAAGACTTTGTCTATTTATCCTATCCATGCCCCTTATGGTTTTATAAACCTCTATAAGGTCACACCTCAGCCTCCCACGCTCCAGGGAAAACAGGTTGATGGATCTTTGCTCACAAAAAGGGAATTGGGGGATATGGGAAGGTGAAGCTGACAGGGGAAATTTTGCAAACGTATGAATTGGAGCAACGGCAGACCATTCGGCCCTTTGAGTCCCGTTCAGTCTGATTGTGGTTGATCTGTTTGTGTTCTGAATCCCACATTCCCATCTGTCCCCGTCGATCCTTCTGTCATTAAAATATTCAGTGACTCTGACGTCTATCAGCTTCTGAGGCATAGAGTTCCAAAGTGTCTCAATCTACTGAGAGAAAAGATGTTTCTTCTCACCCCTGATCTGAAAGGGTGATCCCTGGTAATAAAACAGCATCAGGGAGACAGTGAGGTCTGCAGATGCTGGAGATCAGAGTTGAGAGTATGTTGCTGGAAAAGCACAGCCGGTCAGGCAGCATCCGAGGAGCAGGATTCCTGATGAAGCGCTTTTCCAGTAACACACACTCGACTTGTTAAAACAGCATTTCCTGGTTCTGGACTGACTCAGAGAGGAAACAGCCTTACCACATCCACTTGGTGGAGATTCTTCAGGATCTGATACACTTCAATCTCATTCTCCAGTGAAAGCAAGCCCCAGTCTGTCCAGCCTTTCGTCCTTAGACAACCTACTCATTCCTGGAATCAATCTGGTAAATCTCATCCGAGCAACCTTCAACACATTTACATAAAGAGACCAAAACTGCACATGGTCTTCAAGATATGAGCTCACCGATGACCTGTGTAAATGAAGCAAAACATCCTCACTTTGACATTTTATTCCTGTTGAAATAAAGCACAGTATTCCATGACCAATCTTAGTTGTTCCTGCACTAACCTCTCCAGATGCATGCACTAACATACCCAGTTCCCTTTGCATCTCACAATGTTGTTTCCTGCCATGGTTTTACTGAATGATATGTATGTCCCAGCCCTCCACAAGATGCCCAATAATTGCCATTCTGTTTACCCTGAGATAGCGACATGGATTGGTTAGGTCTCTGTTGGGTTCTGAGTTATACTGCAGCTGTGCAATGCTCTGATTGGAACACCTTTACAAACTCCTCAGCCAGAGGGTGCTGTTGCCTTGGCACCTTCACCAGACTGATCCAGGCGATAAAATGATGAAATTGTCAGGGTGGGTTACAGGAGGGGGGTTTGTATTTCTTTCAGCGTAGAGAATTGAAGGTGATTTCATTAGGGTGTTTAAGGTGATCCTGTGACTCGAAAGGTAGATAGAGAAAGATCTATTTCCATTCCATTGATCAAAGGTCAATCTAAATTGATAGCTAGGACAAGATATCATGAATGTGAAATGTAGAGTTCCTCAGATCATAACACCATAAGACATGGGAGTGGAAGTAAGGCCATTCGGCCCATCAGGTCCACTCCGCCATTTAATCATGGCTGATGGGCATTTCAACACCACTTACCTGCACTCTCCCCGTAGCCCTTAATTCCTTGTGACATCAAGAATTTATCAATCTCTGCCTTGAAGACATTTAGCGTCCCGGCCTCCACTGCACACCGCGGCAATGGATTCCACAGGCCCACCACTCTCTGGCTGAAGAAGAATGCCCCCAGTCCCTTCATCCAGATCATTAATATATAATGCGAACAGCTGTGGCCCCAACACTGAACCCTGCGGGACACCGTTTGTCACCAGCTGCCATTCCGAAAAAGAACCTTTTATCCCAACTCTCTGCCTTCTGTCAGACAGCCAATCCTCAATCCATCCCAGCAGCTCACCTCAAACACAATGGGCCCTCACCTTGCTCAGCAGCCTCCCGTGTGGCACCTTATCAAAGGCCTTTTGGAAGTCTGGGTAGACCACATCCACTGGATTTCCCTGGTCTAACCTACTTGTCACCTCTTCAAAGAATTCTAACAGGTTTGTCAGGCATGACCTCCCCTTACTAAATCTATGTTGACTAGTTCTAATCTGACCCTGCTCTTCTAAGAATTTAGAAAGATCAACCACGATGCTTCTATTAGTAGGATGTGGGCATCAGTGGCTGGGCCCAGCATTTATTGCCTGTCCCTAGTTGCCCCTTGAGAAGGTGGGGGTGAACTGCCTTCTTGAACCACTGCAGTCCATGTGCTGTAGGTAGACCCACAATGCCCTTGGAATTTTGACCCAGCAAGGAAGGAACAACAATATTGGGATGGTGAGTGGCTTGGAGTGGTTTGCACATGATGTTCCCATGTATCTGCTGCCCTTGTCCTTCTGAATGGAAGTGGTAGTGGGTTTGGAAGATGCTGTTTCAGGATCTTTGGTGAATTTCTGCTGTGCATCTTGTAGATAGTTGTTGTAGCAGTGTGTACTGAGTGTCGGTGATGGAGGGAGTGGATGTGGCGCCGTATATGGTCTCCATATTATTTTTAAGGGAGTGGTAATTCTCAAACACTTTTGATCAAAACGCAATTGAGGTTGAGGCTTGAAAATGTTAAAACTGGGAATGACGCTGTGCTTCTAAACCAAAACAGATAAATGGTCATGAAGATGCAGATTATTTGTTAACACCATCCCAACATTGCCATTCCTTCCTTGCTGGGTCAAAATAGGACAGGCTCAATGGGCTGAATGGCCGACTCCTGTTCCTGCTCTCCCATAACCAAGTAAAAAGGTCCTCAATAAGATCATAAGTTAGTGGTTAGAGTAAAGTCTGTCGCTCGCGCTCGCTCTTGCTCTCAAATGGCACTGAAATTATGAAAGAGAAGATAGGAGCAGGAGTAGGCCATTCGGCCCCTCAAGCCTGCCCCGCCATTCAGTATGATCGTGACTGATGTTTGAGCTCAATACACCAATCCCATCTTTCACCACGTCCCATAATTCCTTTAGCCACTAGCGCTATATCAACCTCCATCTTAAAAAAAGTGTTCCGGCCTCACCCTCTTGCTGTGGTAGTGAATTCCCAGACTCCTCACCCTCTGGGTGAAGACATTTCTCTTCATCGCAGCCCAAAATGGCCTACCCCTTATCCTGAAACCATGACCCCTGATTCTGGACTGCTCCACCATTGGAAACATCCTTCCTACCTTTACTCTGTCTGGAATTGAAGAGTGTGGTGCTGGAAAAGCACAGCCGGTCAGGTAGCATCAGAGGAGCAGGAGAGTCAATGTTTCAGGCCATAGCTCTTCATCAGGAGTAAGGGGGTGGCCCAAGGGGTCTGAGAGAGAACTGGGAGGGGAGTGGGGCTGGGGGGCAAAGGTATGATTAGGTAGATGAAGGTGGGGGGGGTGGGTGATGGTGATTGGTCGGAGGGGAGGGTGGAGTGAATATGTGGGAAGGAAGATGGACAGGTAGGACAGGTCATGAGGGCGGTGCTATGTTGGAAGGTTGGATCTGGGATAAGGTGGGCGGAGGGGAAATGGGGAATCTGGTGAAATCCACATTGATCCTGTGTAGTTGGAGGGTCCCAAGGTGAAAGATGAGGTGTTCTTCCTCCAGGTGTCGGGTGGTAAGGGTTTGGCGATGGAGGAGTTCCAGGACTTGCATGGCCTTGGTGGAGTGGGAGGGGGAGTTAAAGTGTTCGGCCACAGGGTAGTGGGGTTGGTTAGTGCGGGTGTCTCAGACATGTTCTCTGAAACATTGCACAATGACCACATTGAGAGCAACAGACACAGTAGATGAGGTGTGTGGAAGTGCAGGTAAATCTCTGCCGGATGTGGAAGGATCCTTTTGGGGCCTTGGATGGAGGTGAAGGAGGAGGTGTAGGTGCAGGTTTTTCATTCCTTGCAATCTTATGGTTTTAAGAAGCAAGAGAGCGTGGCAGTGGTCCATGGACTGGTATCCTTTCAGAGGGCAGAAAGGGAGAATTAGAAACAGCATAGAAACAAACTCTTCAATCCAACTTGTCAATACTGACCAGATAGACTAGCCATATCTAGCCAACACTTGGCCCATATCCCCCCAAACCCTTCCTATTCACATACCCATCTAGATGCCTTTTTAAATGCTGTAATTGTACCAGCCTCCACCACTTCCTCTGGCAGCTCATTCCATACACGCACCACCCTCTGTGTGAAAATGTTGCCCCTTTATCCTCCCTTTAGTTTTGCACTGTGCTACTCTGGGGAAGCGACTTTGTCTATTTATCCTATCCATGCCCCTCACGATTCTATAAACCTCTATAAGGTCACCCCTCAGCCTCTGATGCTCCAGGGAAAACAGCCCCAGCCTGTTCAGCCTCTCCGTGTAGCTGAGACCCTCCAATCCTGGCAACGTCCTTGTAAATCTTTTCTGAACCCTTTCAGGTTTCACACCATCCTTCCTATAGCAGGGAGACCAGAACTGCACACAGTATTCCAGAAATGGCCTAACCAATGTCCTGTACAGCTACAAAATGACCTCCCAACTCCTATACTCAATGCTCTGGCTAATAAGGGAAAGCATACCAAAAGCTGCCTTCACTATCCTATCTACCTGTGATTCTGGTCAAGCAGGAGGAAGTACAGGGGCAGGAGGAAGCAGAGGGATAGGTTCCTATGCTCAAGGGGAAGGAGTGAGAATGTTGGCTGTTAGTCCGAAGTGGGGACTCTCTGGTGGGCTTTGAACTCTCAGTTTCTGCCCAGCAAATCTTGCCCCACCTCCACAGCATTGCTTCGACCAGTGAACTATGCCCAGGGAGAGTGAAATGAGCACAATAATCCCCGTGTGAAAAAATCTCAGCACATACTTATGTTGCTTTATTCTTTCAGTCTCAAAGAACACACGCTATATCCTGATCTTTGATGCCTGTGTCATGTTGAGTTGCCTGATGTCACTTGTCCTGTGTACCCGATCTATTATCCTCGGTCTCCAGTTACACAAGGTATTTATACAACTGCATCTTTGAATGTGTACAGGTTACCCTGTCTGCGTTGGGAATGTCAGTCTGGAGTATTAAGCTCCAAACCTGGTTTAAAGGTTCAGTGGTCTGACCAATCTGATCGGTAACACAGAATTATAGAATCATACAGTACAGAAGAGGTCCTTTGACCCCGTACTGCCAAAGCTACGTTAAATCTATTAACAAACACATCAAGTTAGACTCCATCTACCACCCCGAGAAAAAAACAGGAAATGACGTCACCACAGGAAATAACATCACCAACCCAAAGAAGCCCAAACATATAAATAGAAAGCAGATATTATTAGCAGTGCTTCGCCCAGAGGCTCACTGAAGATGTTACCCAGTAGGGTGAGGAAACATCTGGAAATGAACCTTCCAGCTCAATGAGCAAACCTACATCCAGAACCTCAACCTGAGCTACAAATCTTCTCAAAACTCGCTACGTTGAATCTACATTAGTCCACTTGTCCGTACATAGCCTTGAATGTTCTGACGTTTCAAATGTTCAAACAAGTACTTTTTAGAAGTTGTGAAGGTTCCTGCCTCAGCTATGCACCAGGCAGTGCATTCCAGATCCCCAACACCCTTTCTCCTCAAGTCCCCTCTGAACCTCCTGCCTTTCACTTGAAAATTATTCCTCTTTTGTAATCCACCCTTTGACTAAAGGGGACAACAGCTTTCGATTCACCCTGTCCTTGCCCCTCAGCCATCTCTGCTCCAATGTAAACTCCCCGAGCTTATTCAGCCTCTCTCCATGGATAGACTGCTGCATCCCATACCACATCCTGGTGAATGTCATCCTCTGCACCCCCTCCACTGTAACCCCATCCTTCCTGTTGTGTGGGGACCAGAGCTGCAAACAGTAATCCAGCTGTGGCCTCAAAGTCCTGTACAGCTCCAGCACAACCTCTCTGCTTCTATAATCTATCCACAACTGGACAAGGTAAGTCCCAAATGCCACCCTGTAATCCTGACCTGTCACCTTAAAGGACGTGTGGATAAGCATTCCTGTATTCCTTTCTGAAACAATATTCATTATTCAATACCTTCTTATTGTTTTTCAATGTGTACCATGGTTTCAATCTCAAACATCCCTTACTGTGGAATGAAGTGGTTGTTGCAGTTTGTGACAGCCATGGACCAAGTGTCAACACAAAGACCCGGCTGACTGGGAATGAGCTTCAACTCCATGGTTTAATCTGCCAGTCTGAAAAACTAAGAGTCAACAGTTGGCAGCAGCAATCCCTGGGCAATGCCACCAGGTCTGTGCCCAGTCAATGAGAGAACACTGAGTGTAACAGCAGATCAGGCCATTCAGCCCTCAGAGACTTTGCTAACACCTTCACCATGGCATCTAATGGCTCCCAGACAACCCACAACATTTCACAGCAATAGGGCGGCACGGTGGCACAGTGGTTAGCACTGCTGCCTCACAGCACCAGGGTCCCAGGTTTGATTCCAGCCTCGGGCGGCTGTCTGTGTGGAGTTTGCACATTCTCCCCGTGTCTGCGTGGGTTTCCTCCGGGTGCTCCGGTTTCCTCCCACAGTCCAAAGATGTGCAGGTTAGGTGAATTGGCCGTGCTAAATTGCCCATAGTGCTAGCTGCATTAGTCAGAGAGAAATGGGTCTGGGTGGGTTACTCTTCAGAGGGTCGGTGTTGGTTGGGCCAAAGGACCTGTTTCCACACTGTAGGAAATCTAAAAAAAATATGTTTTTGAAATTTACTTGTACTGTATGAAATGTAGCAGCCACTTTATTTTTTTATTCATTCACGGGATGAGGGTGTTACTGGCAAGGCCAGCATTTAGTCCCCATTCCTTCTTGCCCAGAGGGCAGTTAAGAGTCAACCACATTGCTGTGGGTCTGGAGTCACATGTAGGCCAGACCAGGTGAGGATGGCAGCTTCCTTCCCTGAAGGGCATCAGAGAATTTGATGGATTTTCCCAGCAATTGACAATGGATTCATGGTCATCAAGAGACTCTTAATTCCAGATTTTTTGCAATTTTTGAGAAGATTTGTAGCTCAGGTTGTAAGTTTGGTCACTGAGCCGGTAGGTTTGTTCTCAGATGTTTCGTCACCATACTAGGTAACATCATCAGTGAGCCTCCGGTGAAGCACTGCTGTTCTGTCCCACTTTCTATTTATGGGTCTGGGTCTGTTTCAGTGGGTGATGTCATTTCTGGTTCCTTTTCTCAGAGGTTGGTAAATGGGGTCCAAATCAATGTGTTTATTGATGGAGTTCCAGTTTGACTGTCAGGCCGCTAGGAATTCCTGTGCATGTGTCTGTTTAGCCTGTCCCAGGATGGATGTGTTGTCCCAGTCAAAGTGATGTCCTTCATCTCCTGTATGTAAGGGATACTAGTGATAGCTAGGTTATGTCTTTTGGTGGCTAGTTGGTGTTTGTGTATCCTGAAACAAGCTAGTTGTCTGCCTGTTTGTCCAGTGTAGTGCTTGTTACAGTCCTTGCAGGGTACTTTGTAAATGATATTAGTTTTCCTGATTGTTGGTATAGGGTCCTATAGATTTATCACTAAATGTTTTAGTGTGTTGGTTGGTTTGTGGGCTAGAATGATGCCAAGGGGTCTGAGTAGTCTGGGAGTCATCTCCGAGATGTCTTTGATGTAAGGGAGAGTGGCTAGAGTCTCTGGGCATGTTGTGACTTCTTGTTTGACTTTGTTGTTTAAGAATTGATGGACTGTGTTTATTGGGTACCCGTTGTTCTTGAATACGCTGTATAAGTATTTTTCTTCTGCTGCTCATAATTCCTGGGTGCTGCAGTGTGTTGTGGCCCATTTAGATAATGTTTTGTTTTTATTGAATTTTATTGAATTCAAGTTCCACGATCTGCCATGGCAGGATTTGGACCCAGATTCCCTGGGTCTCTGGATTAACATTCCAGTGATAATGCCACTGGACCATTGCCTCCCCCCATTTTACTGACCAAACGTGCTGACAAGCAGCCATTGGGTTGGCCCTGGAAAGTGTTGTTGAACAGAGACGCTTGGGAGTGCAACTGGATGGTTCTTTGGGAAGTAGTGTCACAGGGAGATAGGGCGGTGAAGAAGGCATTTGGCACAGTGGCCTTCGTCAGTCAGAGCATTGAGTACAAGAGTTGGGAAGTTGTGTTACAGCTGTACCGGACACTGGTAAGGACACATTTGTGTATACTTCAGGTTGCCCTATTATCAGAAGGATGTTGTGAAACTGGATGGGGTTCAAAAATCTTTCCGAGGATGTTACTGGGAGGGGGAGGATCTGAGTTATAAGGAGAGGCTGGATGGGCTGGGACTTTTTTCACTGGGAATTAGGAGGCTGAGGGGTGACCTTTATAAAATCATTAGGGGCATAGATAGGGTGAATAGTCAAGATCTCAAACCAAGGATAGGGGGATTCCAAAACTAGAGAGCATAGGTTTAAGGTGAGAGGGGAGAGATGTAAAAGGGACCTGAGGGGTAATGTTTTCATGCAGAGGGTGGTGCATATATGGAATGACCTACCAGAAGGTGGCATAGTGGCTCAGTGGTTAGCACTGCTGCCTCACAGCACCAGGGTCCCAGGTTCGATTCCAGCCTCGGGTGACTGTGTGGAGTTTGCACATTCTTCCCATGTCTGCGTGGGCTTCCTCCGGGTGCTCCAGTTTCTTCCCACAGTCCAAAGATGTGCAGGTCAGGTGAATCGGCCATGCTAAATTGCCTATAGTGTTAGGTGCATTAGTCAGAGGGAAATGGGTCTGGGTGGGTTACTCTTTGGAGGGTCGGTATGGACTGGTTGGGCCGAAGGGCTTGTTTCCACACTGTAGGGAATCTAATCATCTAATCTAATCAAGAAATAATCGACTTTGGTACAATAACAACTTTAAAAAAAAACACCTGGACAGGTACATGAATAGGAAGTGTTTAGAAGGAAACGGTGCCAAACACCGAAAAATGGGTCTAGTTTTAGTTTGGGAAACTTGGTCAGCATGGATGGGTTAGGCTGAAGGGTCTGTTTCTGTGTTGTATGATTCTATGGCCCATTTGATTGAGGGATTAATTCTGACTGGGACACAGGACTGAAAAGACATCACTTTGTAAATTCCAGATGTGATGTTAAAAAAAATCAACCATGTCAGATTGACAGTGACTGTTATCATTGTTGTTATTGCAGAGATTTGTCACATTCTTTCAGAGGAGATACAACCAGAGGGTGTGTTTATCAGATCAGTTGGAGTTCCTGAATGGTTGGTATATCCTGATCATTATCAGTGACCTTTTCACTGTCACAGGCTCTATCATGAAGATGGAGATCACGGCCAAGGTATGACTTGAAGAATGTCAGACATTACATGGGAGGGAGTCACTTTTACAAATGTGCTGTCAATCCTGAGACTGAACCTGCACCTCTCCACATCCTTTATTGTGTTGTAAAATTTAGTAAACCAGTCCAGTGAACAATTGCACTCTCCCTCACTCGCCCCCACTCACCTCACTCATCCCTCACTCTCTCCCCCTCCCTCACCCCTCACTCTCTCCCCCTCCCTCACTGACTCCCATTCACCTCAGTCCTCACTCACACTTGACATATCTGTTTTAATATTATGACCTAAAGGTTCTTTTAAATCCCCAGTCCTTTAAACATGAAAAGTTATTGTCAATTTGAGTTGGAAACAGCTCTCTGTCCTGGATTGCTTTGACTGAGAGGCCATCAGACATGGCCTTGAAAATCCCAGCCGTTGCTGCAGTTCCATGGAGATGTTTGTTGGCATTTCCCAACGTTTGTGATGATAAAGGAGGTTATTGTAAATTATTGGCTGAATGTTCAATGCTGTAAAAGGCCTTATCTCAATGGAGGAGAATAGTGAGTTTAAATATTAATCAACAGTTTAAAGAGGTTATTAACAATAGCTATTTTCTAATGTGGTAACTGAATACTGTGAGACCAGAACATAGAGGAGCCCGTTCGGCCCATCGAGCCTGCTCTGCCATTTAATGAGATCATGGTTGATCTGATAATCCAAATCTCCACTTGCCTGACTTTTTACCATAATCACTGATTCCCCTTTTACATTGAAATCTGTCGGCTTTGAATATACTGAACGACCCAGCATCGACAGCCTTCTGTGGTAAAGAATTCCCCAGATTCACTCCCCTCTGAGAGAAGACATCCTTCCGACGTCATGCTTCAGCTGTACAAGACACCGTCGTGGCCACACCTGAAATACTGCATACCGTTCTGGTCACCGCGTTACAGGAAGGATGTGGGAGCTTTGGAAAGGGTTCAGAGGAGATTTACCAGGATGTTGCCTGGTATGGAGGGGAAGCCTAATGTGGAAAGGCTGAGGGAACCGAGGCTGTTTTCATTAGAGAGAAGAAGGTTGGGAGGTGATTTAATCGAGACATATGAGAGGGTTAGATACGGTGGAGAGTGAGAGCTTTCTTCCTCTGATGGCGAAGGCCAACACGAGGGGTCATAGCTTTAAATTGAGGGGTGATAGATTTAGGACAGATATCAGGGGGGAGTTTCTTTACACAGAGAATAGTAGGGGCATGGAACGGCCTGCCTGGAACAGTAGGAGACTCGCCGATATTAAGGATACTTAAATGGGCATTGGTTATGCATATGGATAAAAATAGAATGGTGTAAATTAGGTGGGCATCAGATTAATTTCACTGGTTAGCGCAACATCGAGGGCTGAAGGGCCTGTACTGCGCTGTAACGTTCTATCTTCTATGTTCCTCACCCCTGTCTTAAATGGGTGCCCTCTTACTCCGAGATTATTCCTTCTGATCCGAAACACTCCCACAAGGGGAAACAATCTTTCCGCATCTCCGTTGTCAGGTCCCTGGTAGAATCTCGCATATTTCAATGAGGTCACTTCTTATTCTTCTCCACTGCAGTGACCATGGGTCAAATCTACTCACCCTCTCCTCATAAGGCAGCTCCTCCATACCTGGGGTCAGCTGAGTGAACCTTCTCTGGACTGCCTCCGATGCCAGTATATCTTTCCTTAGATAAGCGGCTCAAAACTGTTCACAATATTCCAGCTGTTGTCTGACTAGTGCTTTCTATTGGGAGAAAGTGAGGACTGCAGATGCTGGAGATCAGAGCTGAAAAATGTGTTGCTGGAAAAGCGCAGCAGGTCAGGCAGCATCCAAGGAGCAGGAGAATCAACGTTTCGGGCATGAGCCCTTCTTCAGGAATGAGGAAAGTGTGCCAAGTAGGCTAAGATAAAAGATAGGGAGGAAGGACTTGGAGGAAGGGCATTGGAAATGCGATAGGTGGAAGGAGGTCAAGGTGAGGGTGATAGGCCGGAGTGGGGTGGGGGCGGAGAGGTCAGGAAGAAGATTTCAGGTTAGGAAGGCGGTGCTGAGTTCGAGGGATTTGACTGAGACAAGGTGGGGGGAGGGAAAATGAGGAAACTGGAGAAATCTGAGTTCATCCCTTGTGGTTGGAGGGTTCCTAGGCAGAAGATGAGGCGCTCATCCTCCAATCGTCGTGTTGCTATGGTCTGGGGATGGAGGAGTCCAAGGACCTGCATGTCCTTGGTGGAGTGGGAGGGGAAGTTGAAGTGTTGGGCTACGGGGTGGTTGGGTTGGTTGGGTTAGTTGGTTTTGTATTGTTTTAACAAGACTTCCCTATTGTTATTATACATTCCCATTGAAATAAAGGCCAACATTCCATTTGCTTTTCCTGTTACTCACTGAACTTGGATGTTAACCTTTTGTGATTCACGGACGAGGATTCCCAAATCCCTGTGTTTGATACCTTTCTGCAAACTTCCTCAATTTAAATAATACTTAGCTTCTCCTCAGGGCGGCATGGTGTCTCAGTGGTTAGTACTGCTGCCTCACAGCATCAGGGACTCGGGTTCAATTCCCACCTCGGGTGACTGTCTGTGTGGAGTTTGCACGTTCTCTCTATGTCTGCGTGGGTTTCCTCCGGGTGCTCCGGTTTCCTCCCACAATCCAAATCTGTGCAGGTCAGGTGAGTTGGCCATGCTAAATCGCCCCATAGCATAAGGTGCATTAGTCGGGAGAAATGGGTCTGGGTGGGTTACTCTTTGGAGGGTCAGTATGGACTTGTTGGGCTGAAGGGCCTGTTTCCATACAGTGGTGAATCTAATCTACTCTATTCTGTCTGCCACATTACATAGCCTCACGTTTTCCCACGTTATATTGCATCTATCAAGTTTTTGCCCATTCACCGAACCTGCCTGTGTCCCCACTGCATAATCTTTTGCAGGCAATCCAAAGCTGGAGTGGGACGATGAGCCGTGAGGAGGCTGCAGCGATGGTTCAGTGGGAATTGGACTAGTTGAGTGAGTGGGCACATCCCATGGCAGATGAGGTATAATGCGGATAAGTGTGAGATTATTCACTTTGGCAGCAAAAACAGGAAGGTAGCTTAATACCTGAATGGCTATAAATTGAGGGGGGACTGTGCTACAGCACCTGGGTGTCCCTGTACACCAGTCAATGAAAGTAAGTGTGCAGGTGGAATGGGCAGTGGAAAAGGCAAATGGTATGTTGGCCTTCATATTGATAGGATTTGAGTATGGGACAGGGATGTCTTGCTACGATTGTACAGGACTTTGATCAGACAACACCTTAAACATTGTATGGTTTCAGTCTCCTTAGCTGACAAAGCAATGGAGGGAGAGTAACAACATTTTACCAGCCTGATTCCTGCCCTGCTAGCAGTGGTGTTTGGATTGTTTCCCTTTTCAATTCATTCATTCAATGGATGTGGGCGTTGCTGGCTTGGCTAGTATTTATTGCCCATCCCTAATTGCCTCAGAGGGGGGTTAAGATCAACCCCATTGCTGTGGGTCTGGTGTCCCATGTAAACCAGACCAGGTAAGGATGGCAGCTTCCTTCCCTAAAAGACATTAGTGACCCAGATGGGATTTTCCAACAATCAACTTGTGGTCATTATTAGATTTTTAATTCCAGACTTGTATTGAATTCAAATTCTACCATCCAGCACGGCATAATTGAAACCCAGGACCCCAATATTACCTGGTCCCTGGACTAACAATCCAGCGATAATACCACTAGGACATTGCCTCCCATGGATAGGACGATATTCATAGGGTTCAGAACTTGAATTCTGAAGATACCTCATTGGACTTGAGATGCTAACCCTGTTTTATCACCAGAGATGCTGCACGACCTGCTGGGATTCCCAGCAGATCCCGTTTTTGTTATTTTCAGTTGGTTGTTGGTATAGCCAAGAGCACATTTGGGGTTGTTCCGTGAGTGGTGTCCAATTGCTAAATTCACATCTAACAATGGTCATTTGATTTGGGTTTGACAGCCACGGGCTGATTGGGATGAGCAGCACTCAGTGAATACAGCAGCTGATTTCACATGACAAACTCCCTCAAACCCCAATCAGATAGCAGCTCCTCCTACTCTACCATAGAATGTGTGTTGGAACCCTGGGCTGGGGCTTGAAGCCAGGACTCTATGCTTCAGAAATCGGAGCACTAGCTGACTGAGCAATGGCTTTGCAGTAGAGTCATAGAGTCATCAAGTCATAGAGATATAAAGCACGGAAACACACCCTTCGGTCCACTTCATCCATGCTGATCAGATACCCAAACCTAATCTAGTCCCACTTGCCAGTACCCAGCCCATATCCCTCCAAACCCTTCCTATTCATATACCCATCCAGATGCCTTTTAAATGTTGTAATTGTACCAGCCTCCACCACTTCCTCTGGCAGCTCATTCCATACACGTACCGCCCTCTGGGTGAAAACATCACCCCTTACCATGAGGTCCCTTTTATATCTTTCCCCTCTCACCCTAAACCTATGCCCTCTAGTTCTGGACTCACCCACCCCAGGGAAAAGGCTTTGCCTATTTATCCTATCCATGCCCCTCATAATTTTGTAAACCTCTATAAGGTCACCCCTCATCCTCCGACACTCCAGGGTAAACAGCCCCAGCCTATTCAGTCTCTCCCAATAGCTCAAATCCTCCAACCCTGGCAACATCCTTGTCAATCTTTTCTGAACCCTTTCAAGTTTGACAACATTCTTCCAATAGGAAGGAGACCAGAATTGCACGCAATATTCCAAAAGTGGCCAAACCAATGTCCTGTACAGCCGCAACATGACCTCCCAACTCCTGTACTCAATACTCTGACCAATAAAGGAAAGCATATCAAACACCTTCTTCACTATCCTATCTACCTGCGACTCCACTTTCAAGGAACTATGAACCTGCACTCCAAGGTCTCTTTGTTCAGCAGCACTCCTTAGGCTCTTACCATTAAGTCCTGCTAAGATTTGCTTTCCCAAAATGCAGCACTGCACATTTATCTAAATTAAACTCATCTGCCACTGCTCAGCCCATTGGCCCATCTGATCAAGATCCCTTTGTAATCTGAGGTGACCTTCTTTCCTGTCGACTACACCTCCCATTTTGGTATCATCTGCAAACATACTAAGTGTACCTCTTATGTTCGCATCCAATTCATTTATATAAATGACAAGAAGTAGAGGACCCAGCATCGATCCTTGTGGCACTCCACTGGTCACAGGCCTCCAGTCTGAAAAAGAACTCTCCAAAACCACCCTCTGTCTTCTATCTTTGAGCCAGTTCTATATTCCATGAGATCTGACCTTGCTAACTAATCTCCCATGGGGAATCTTGTCCAATGCCTTACCTATATCTGTGTAGATTTGCTCCCACAATACAAATCTGTGTAGGTCAGATCAGTTGGCCATGTTAAATTGCCCATAGCGTTATAGATCATGTCTACTCACCTTATAGATCATGTCTACTGTTCTGCCCTGATCGATCCTCTTTGTTACTTCTTCAAAAACTCAATTAAGTTTGTGAGATATGATATCCCATGCTCAAAGCCATGTTGACTATCCCGAATCAGTCCTTGCCTTTCCAAATACATGTACATCCTGTCCCTCAGGATTCCCTCCAACAACTTGCCCACCACCGATGTCAGGCTCACTGGTCTATAGTTCCTGGCTTGTCCTTACTACCCTTCTTAAAGAGGGGCACCACGTTAGCCAACCTCCAGTCTTCCGGCACCTCACCTGTGACTATCGATGATACAAATATATCCACAAGAGGCCCCCCACAGAGTTCTCGGGTACACCTGATCAGGTCTTGGGGATTTATCCACTTTTATGTATTTCAAGGCATCCAGCACTTCCTACTCTGTAGTATGGACATTTTTCAAGATGTCACCATCTATTTTCCCACATTCTATATCTTCCATGTGCTTCTCCAGTAATCACTAATGCATTTAGTATCTCCCCCATCTCCTGTGGCTCCACACAAAGGCTGCCTTGCTGATCTTTGAAGGGCCCTATTCTCTCCCTAGTTACCTTTGGACTCTCCTTAACCCTATTTGCCAAAGCTATCGCATGTCCCCTTTTTGCCCTCCTGATTTCCCTCTTAAGTATACTTCTACTTCTGGGTTTCTCATTGTAAGGACAGCACATAAATGAATATTCCAACTTCTCCCTAAGTCCAACACAAATTTAACAAACATCCAGTTCTATACTTCTAGAAATACACCTCAGTGATTTACAGCACTTTTAATTACTTTGCTTTTTTTAAGATTCCTTTAATGATTTATTCTCCTGTATCCCTGGATATCTTTCTCAACTAGGGAGAAAGTGAGGACTGAAGATACGTTTAGATTAGATTTAGTTACAGTGTGGAAACAGGCCTTTCGGCCCAACAAGTCCACACCAACCCACCGAAGCGCAACCCACCCAGACCCATTCCCCTACGTTTACGCCTTCACCTAACACTACGGGCAATTTAGCGTGGCCAATTCACCCAACCTGCACATTTTTGGACTGAGAGGAAACCGGAGCACCCGGAGGAAACCCACGCAGACACGGGGAGAATGTGCAAACTCCACACAGAGAGTTGCCTGAGGCGGGCATTGAACCCAGGTCTCTGGCGCTGTGAGACAGCAGTGCTAACCACTGTGCCGGGGAGAGCAGAGTCGAGTGTGTGGTGCTGGAAAAGCATAGCAGGGCAGGCAGCATCCGAGAAGCAGGAAAATCGATGTTTCGGGAATCCTGATGAGAGGCTTATGCCCGAAACATCGATTCTCCTTCTCCACGGATGTTAACTATCTTTCTCAACTGCCCAAATGAGGTTGCATATTCTTGAGGTGTATTATCACGCACTGTTTTTGATTTCAGAACCTTACAACATACGACATCTGTAGCATTTTCTTGGGCACCTCTACTTTGTTCTCTTGGGTCGGAGTCATCAGATACCTGGGCTACTTCCAGAAATATAACGTAAGTGTCACCATGGAATTATGGACTGGACTCCCTGATTGGGAAGATGCTGGAAATTGTGATGGTTTGGCAACATTTGCACTGAAATTAATCTGTGTTATCACAAAGCTGAAAATCTCCACAAACCATGCACCATAACCGAATGGCATGGCTTCTCTTTCTCCATTAGTTGATATTTCTCGGTTTATTTAGTGGTTGGGATTTGGTGCACTTTCAGGAAATCAGTGGAAATATCACCAAAGATAATGTGCACTCCTCAACCATGCTATTGAGCTGATTTAAAATCCCTGAAAATCACTAAGTAAATCAAACTCCAACCAGTAACAAATAAACACTAAAAGAACTGCAGATGCTATAAACCAGAGAAAAACTGAAATTGCTGGAAAAGCTCAGCAGATCTGGCAGCGTCTGTAGAGAGAAATCAGAGTTAACCTTTTGGGTATGGTGACCCTTTGTCAGAACTGTTTGTTTACGACTCCTAACAGTTTTACAGGTGCATATAAATCTGATTCCGAATACAAAAATGTACCGGTGTAGTGGTTATGTCACTGGCTGAGTAATCCAGAGGCCCAGTTTAATGCTGAGGGACAGGGGTTCAAATCTCCCCATAGTCCCTGATGAATTTTATTAATTAATAAATTTGGAATATAGACTCAGTGATGGCAGCCATGAACCCATTGTCAAATAAAACCCCCAAATGGTTCACTAATGTCCTTCAGGGAAGGAAAGTGCTATCCTTATCTGGTCTGGCCTACATGTGACTCCAGACTCTCAGCAATGTGGTTGACTCTAATTGCCCTAACAAATGTTGTCCTAGCCAGCAACATGCACATCCCCATACCATGAATAAAAATAAATAATTCCTTAATTACTTCAATAGTTTTAACTTGAAAAATCACTTAAGAAGTGCACACCTCAGATGCTGAGCATGATTTGAAGAGGCTTCCCAAGTGAGCTCATTCACAGAATCAGAACGTTTCGATGTTGGGAAGATTTGTGACAATCTGAGGAGTTGAGCATTGAACCAAACATTGTGGCTAACACTTCTGGCCAAAACTCACTCACTCTTAAAATGATCCAAATTGTTATGCTGTTCCAGCCAGAAATGCAAAAACTTGACCCCAATGACTTTCTGAAAAGTTCCAGCCAGGTATGGGGTATATGCTTGGTTTAATGCTGCTTTACCTGTTCACAGGTGCTCATTTTAACAATGCAAGGAGCTTTGCCCAAAGTACTGCGGTTCTGTTGCTGCGCTGGCATGATCTACCTGGGCTATATGTTCTGTGGGTGGATCGTATTGGGACCATATCATTCGAAGGTAATCGTTGCTGAAATAACAACACAATGGATATAAAATCTCTTCCATAGACTGAGGGGATGCTGTTTATTTCCAGGATGTTCTGGTTTCAGCTTTTCCCATAGAAGTGGGGGTGGGGGGGGGGGGGGGGTGGGGGTGGGGGGGGGTGGGGGTGGGGGGGGGGGGGGGGGTGGGGGGGGGGGTGGGGGGGGGGGTGGGGGGGGGGTGGGGGTGGGGGTGGGTGGGGGGTGGGGTGGGGGTGGGGGGGGGGTGGGGGGGGGGTGGGGGTGGGGGTGGGTGGGGGGTGGGGTGGGGGTGGGGGGTGGGGTGGGGGGGGGGGGAAGACAATGGCCTTGTGCTATTATCACTAGACTATTAATCCAACCCCAGTCTATTCAGCTTCTCCCTATAGCTCAAATCCTCCAACCCTGGCAACGTCCTTGTAAATCTTTTCTGAACCCTTTCAAGTTTCACAACATCCTTCCAATAGCAGGGAGACCAGAATTGAATGCAGTATTCCAAAAGTGGTCAAGCCAATGTCCTGTGCAGCCACAACGTGACCTCCCGACTCCTTTACTCAGTGCATTGACCAATAAAAGCAAGCATGCCAAATACCTTCTCCACCACCCTGTCTACCTGTGACATCACTTTCAGGGAACTATGCACCTGCACCAACAATCTCTTTGTTGAGTAACGCTCCCTAGGGCCCTACCATTAACTCCTGTTCTGATTTGCCTTTCCAAAATGCAGCATCTCACATTTATCTAAGTTAATCTCATCTCTCACTCCTCAGCCCATTGGCCCATCTGATCAAATCCCATTTTACTCTGAAGTAACCTTCTTTGCTGTCCACTACTTTACCAATTTTGGTGTCATCTGCAAACGTACTAACCACCCTTCCTATATTCACATTTAAATCGTTTATATTAATGATGAAAAGCAATGGACCCACCTTCGATCCTTGAGGCACTCCACTGGTCACAGGTCTCCAGTCTGAAAAGAGAGCCTCCACCACCACCCTCTGTCTCCTACCTTCAAGCAAATTTGTTTCCAGTTGGTTAACTCCCTGGATCCCATGTGATCTAATCTTGCTAACCAATCTACCATGCAGAAACTTGTCAAATGCCTTGCTGAAATCTATATAGACAAGGTTTGCCACTCTGCCTTCATCAATCCTCTTTGTCACTTCTTCAAGAAACTTAATTGAGTTCATGAGATATGATTTCCCACGCACAAAGCCATGTTGACTCTCCCTAATAAATCCTTGCCTTTCCAAATGCATGTGAATTGTGTCCCTCAGGATTCCCTCCAACAACTTGCCCACCACTGACTGAACGCTCACCTGTCTCCGCTCCCCGGCTTTTCTTTACTCCCCTTCTGTTTCTCTTCCCACCCAGCCTGTGCAATTAAACTCTTATTTGGAAGGAGTTTATAGCCTCCTTTTTCTTCCCATGGGAATATATAAAGTTACAGTGGGGTGGAATCTGGCTGACAGAGAGCTGACTCCCCCAAATGGGTTTCACCCAGAGTCATTTCCCAGCATGGCTTTTGCTCAGATTTCAGCTTGCCACTTACAGATGTGTTGACCGACACTGACGGGTTAGATAAATAAATAGAGGTAATTTAAATTGAGTTATCAGTCAGGTTGGGTGTATGGGGACTGTGATACAATCATTGGAATTAATAGCTGTCTCAGCCCCTCGACCCTGCTCCACAATTTAATGCAATCCTGGTTGATCTGACCAATTCTCATTCCCAGCCACCCCAGTAACGTTTCACCAAAAATCCTCCAGCCCCACCTTCAAAATATTCCAAGCGCTGCCTTTTAAAGAAGAGATACGTGACCCCCTGAGAAAAGAGATCCTTCAGAAGTCTTATCAGGTGATACCTTATCATGAGACAGTCACCCATAGTTCTGGATTCTCTTATAATATGAAACATCTTTGCAATATTCCATGTGTCAGAGAGATTTATAGCACTGAAATAGCCCTTTGACCCATCGTGTTTACACTGGCCAAAACAGCCACCTGACTTCTCCTTCTCATTCTTCAGCACTTGGTCCATAGCCTTGGCATCACAAGTGCCCATCTAAATCCTTCTTCAATGTGCTGAGGGTTTCAGCCTCTCCCATCCTTACAGGCAGGGAGTTCCAGATTACCCACCCACCTCTGGGTGCAAAAGCTTTTCCTCACATGCCCCCTTGAAACCTTCTGCCCCTTGCCTTAACTGTTTGCCTCCCCTCCAGCCATTGATCCCTCCAACAAGGGAGAACTTTCTTCCTGTTTACCCTATCAATGCCCTCATCACTTTCTCCAGCTCAATCATGTCCCCTCTCAGTCTCCTCTGCTCTAAAGAAAGCAACCCCAGTCTGTCCAATCTCTCTCCATCATTGAAACTCTCCAGCCCAGGCAATGTCCTGGTTCAACACCTCTGCTTCCTCTCCAGTATAATCACATCTCTCTGACAATGTTGGTTCTAGAATTGCACACTCTAGCTGTAGCCTAACCAATATTTTATAGCATCACCCTCCTGCTCTTGAACTCAATGTCTCAGCTAATAAAGGCATGTACCCAATGGTATGGAAAGGCAAATACATTTGCGGACCCC
The DNA here is from genome assembly GCF_047496795.1 of Chiloscyllium punctatum. Lineage (NCBI taxonomy): Eukaryota > Metazoa > Chordata > Chondrichthyes > Orectolobiformes > Hemiscylliidae > Chiloscyllium > Chiloscyllium punctatum. Next base: position 130,580,683 of record NC_092745.1, read on the forward strand.
TCAAGATCTTCTATGTTTAATTTGAATTGCTTCCTACTGAAAGCCATAGAATCATGCAGCACGGAAACAGACTCTCGGTCCAACCAGTCCATGCCCAACATAATCCCAAACTAAACTAATCCCACCTGCCTACTCCTGGCCCATATCCCTCCAAACCTTTCCTATTCACGTGTATATCCAAATGTCTTTTAAACATTGTAATTGTACCCACATCCATCACCTCACCAGGAAGTACATTCCACACACTAACCACTCTCTATGTAAAAGATTTACCTCTCCCCTTGAAAATGTGCTCCCTTGTCTTGAAATTCCCCATCTTAGGGGGAAAAGACAATTCCCATAAACTCTATGTATACCCCTCATTATTATAAACTTGGCAGGTCACCTCTTAACCTTCTACACTCCATTGAAGAACAGTCTCAGCCTATCCAGCCTTTCTTTATAATGGAAACCTTCTGTACCCAACAACATCCTTGTAAACTCACTCATACAAACCCTGCCTGTCCATCTTTGTGAATACTCTAATCTAATTGGTTTCAGAGTCAAAGAGTGTGGTGCTGGAAAAGCACAGCAGGTCAGGCAACATCCGAGAAGCAGGAGAGTCTACGTTTCGAGCATAAGTTTCCTGATGAAGAGCTTATGCCTGAAACGTCGATTCTCCTGCTCCTCGGATGCTGCCTGACCTGTTGTGCTTTCCCAGCAACACACTCTTTGACTCTGATCTCTAGTAACTGGAGTCCTCACTTTCTCCGAGTCTGATTGGTTTCAGTTCACCATGTGACCAATTGTATACTTTGACTGGTGTGTACCAATCAGGATGCAGGGCAGCTAATGTATGCAAGCTCCATGACCAGCCATCCATCAAATCAAATATTTGTGATTTGCACATGTCATGTTCAAATGGCCTTTTTTGTTCTTTCCTCTCTCCTTCCAGTTTGAAAAGCTAAGCACTGTTGCTGAGTGTCTTTTTTCTCTCATCAATGGTGATGACATGTTTGCAACATTCGCTGAAATTCAGGAGAAAAGTAACTTGCTCTGGCTGTTCAGCAGAGTTTACTTATATTCCTTCATCAGCCTGTTCATCTACATGGTCCTCAGTCTCTTCATTGCCCTCATCACTGATACTTATGAAACTATTAAGGTAAGGATTAAAAATTAAACAAATAGACAGTTGCATAGTTTTTTTGTGTAAAAGTTTTTTTTTCATGTAATGTCTGCATAGTTGCAAATTCCAGAATTTATTTTTTGTCCCAAATCACTGTTGAGACATTGATGATGAAGAATTCCTTTATACTGCTACATTAGGTAACCTGCACCTACTTTCCTACTGGGGAGGGAGTTCTACAATTTTGACCTGGGAACAGTGATATTGTTTCAATTAAGTCGGGATGGTTTCTGGCTTCAAAGGGAACTTGCAGAGGGTGGTATTCCCATGTATCTGCTGCCCTTGTCCTTCTAGGTGGAAGTAGTTGTGGGTTTGGAAGATGCTGTCTGAGGATCTTTGGTGAATTTCTGCAGTGCATCTTGTAGATGGTACACACAGCTGCTACTGAGCGTCAGTGGTGGATGTGGTACCAATCAAGTGGGATGCTTTGTCCTCGATGGTGTCAAGTTTCTTGTGTTGTTGGAGCTGCACCAATCCAGGTGAGTGGGGATATTCCAACACACACCTGACTTGTACCTTGTAGCTGGTGGACAGGCTTTGAGGAGTCAGGAGGCACTGTGGGTCTACCTACAGCAGGTGGACTGCAGCTGTTCAAGAAGGCAGCTCACCACCACCTTCTCGAGGGGTAACTAGGGATGGGCAATAAATGCTGGGCCCAGCCAATGACACTATCATCCCTTGCGTGAATTAAAAAAAATTCCCAGCAGTGCATTCTGCACCCTAATGATCCACTGAATGAAAAGGTCTTCTCTCCAATCACCCTTGCTCTGTTTGTACATCACTTTAAATCCATGCCATCTTATTCTTGTTCCTTTTATGAGTGGGAACAGTTTCTCCTGATTTACTTGATTAGGTTTCTCCCTACTTACTCTATTCATCCCACTCATGATTTTAAAAGCCTCCATCAGATCTCCTGTCAGCCGCCTTCTCTTCAAAGAGAACAGTTCCAACTTCTTCAGTCTATCCTCATCCCTGGAAACATTTTTGGAAATTGCTTCTGCACTCTCTATCCAATTCATTTCGGATGTTTTCTAATAATCTGTACGGAATACTTCAGCTGAGGTCTAACAAAGTGTTTTAAACAAGTTCAACATCACCTTCCTGCTCTTCGAACAAAGTACAGTACAGTACAATACAGGCCCTTTAGCCCTCGATGTTGTGCCGACCTTCTATCATACTCTAAGATCAGACTAACCTACATACCCATTGTACTAACTTCCATGTGCCTATCTAAGAGTCACTTAAATGTCCCTAATGTCTCTGACTCTCCTACCACCACTGACAGTGCATTCCAACACCCACCACTCTCTGTGTAAATAACCTTCCTCCAATCACCTTAAAATGATACCCCCTCATGATAGCCATTTCTGCCCTGGGGAAAAGTCTCTGGTTATCCACTCTATCTATGCCCCTCATCATCTTGTACATCTCTATCAAGTCACCTCTCATCCTTCTTTGCTGCAATGAGAAAAGCCCTAGCTCCTTCAATCTTTCTTCAGCATCCTGGTAAATCTCCTCTGCACCCTTTCTAAAGCTTCCACATCCTTCCTATAATGAGGTGACTAGAACTGGACACAATATTCCAAGAGTGATCTAATCAGGGTTCTATAGAGCTGCAGCATAATCTCACAGCTCTTAAGCTCAATCCCCCTGCTAATGAAAGCCAACACACCATATACCTTCTTAACAACTCTATCAAATCGGGTGGCAACTTTGAGGGATCAGGGGGTTACAGGGGGGTCAGGACTGGCAGTTAAACCTCCATGGTTTTTCAACTTATCGAAAAGGTAGAGAGGTGGGCAGAGGGGGTGGGGTTGCCTTGTTAGTTAAGAACAAAATTAAATCTATGGTATTGAATGACATAGCGTCGGATGATGTGGAGTCTGTGTGGGTGGAATTGAGGAACCACAAAGGCAAAAAAAACCATAATTGGAGTTGTGTACAGACCTCCTAACAGTGGTCAGGACCAGGGACGCAACATGTACCGGGAAATAGAGAAGGCATGTCAGAAAGGCAAGGTTACATTGATCATGGGTGACTTCAATATGCAGGTGGACTGGGTAAATAATGTTGCCAGTGGATCTAAAGAAAGGGAATTCATGGAATGCTTACAGGATGGCTTTTTGGAACAGCTTGTCATGGAGCCCACAAGAGAGCAGGCTATTCTGGACCTAGTGCTTTGCAATGAACCAGACTCTATAAAAGATCTTAAAGTAAGGGAACCCTTAGGAAGTAGCGACCATAATATGGTAGAGTTCAGTCTGGAGTTTGAAAGGGAGAAGGCAAAATCGGATGTAATGGTGTTACAGTTGAATAAAGGTAATTATGAGGGCATGAGAGAGGAACTGACTAAAATAGACTGGAAGCAGAGGCTAACCGGGAAGACACTAGAGCAAAAATGGCAGGAGTTTGTAGGTATAATTGAGGACACTGTACAGAGGTTCATTCCCAAGAAAAGAAAGATTAACCGGGGAGGGATTAGACAACCTTGGCTGACAAAGGAAGTCGGGAAATGTATTAAAGAAAAAGAGAGATCCTATAAAGTGGCTAAGAACAGTGGGAAATCAGAAGATTGGGAAGGATACAAAAACAAACAGAGGATAACAAAGAGTGTAATAAGAAATGAGAGGATCAAATATGAAGGTAGGCTAGCCAGTAATATTAGAAATAATAGTAAAAGTTTCTTTCAGTACATAAGAAACAAACGACAGGCAAAAGTAGACATTGGGCCACTTCAAACTGATGCAGGAAGCCTAATGATGGGAGATAAGGAAATAGCAGGAGAACTTAACAAGTACTTTGCGTCAGTTTTCACAGTGGAAGACATGAGTAATATCCCAAAAATTAAAGGGTGTCACGGGGCTGAGTTGAGTATGGTTGCCATTACGAAAGAGATAGTGCTAGAAAAGTTAAAAAGTCTTAAAATTGATAAATCTCCTGGCCCCGATGGGATACACCCTAGAGTTCTGAGAGAGGTGGCTGAGAAAATAGCGGAGGCATTGGTTGAGATCTTTCAAGAGTCACTGGAGTCAGGAAAGGTCCCGGATGATTGGAAGATGGCTGTTGTAACCCCCTTGTTCAAGAAAGGATCAAGGCAAAAGATGGAAAATTATAGGCCAATCAGCTTAACCTCGGTTGTTGGTAAAATTCTAGAATCCATCATTAAGGATGAGGTTTCTAAATTCTTGGAAGAGCAGAGTCTGATTAGTACAAGTCAACATGGATTTAGTAAGGGGAGGTCATGCCTGACAAACCTGTTGGAATTTTTTGAAGAGGTAACAAGTAGGTTAGACCAGGGAAACCCAGTGGATGTGGTCTATCTAGACTTTCAAAAGGCCTTTGATAAGGTGCCACAAGGGAGGCTGCTGAGCAAGGTGAGGGCCCATGGTGTTCGAGGTGAGCTGCTGGGATGGATTGAGGATTGGCTGTCTAACAGAAGGCAGAGAGTTGGGATAAAAGGTTCTTTTTCGGAATGGCAGCCAGTGACGAGCGGTGTCCCGCAGGGTTCGGTGCTGGGGCCACAGCTGTTCGCATTATATATTAATGATTTGGATGAGGGAACCGGGGGCATTCTAGCGAAGTTTGCTGATGATACGAAGTTAGGTGGACAGGCAGGTAGTACTGAGGAAGTGGGGAGGCTACAGAAGGATCTAGACAGGTTGGGAGAGTGGTCCAGGAAATGGCTGATGGAATTTAACGTGAGCAAGTGCGAGGTCTTGCACTTGGCAAAAAGAATAAAAGCATGGACTACTTTCTAAATGGTGAGAAAGTTAATAAAGCCAAAGTACAAAGGGATCTGGGAGTGCTAGTCGAGGATTCTCTAAAGGTAAACATGCAGGTTGAGTCCGTGATTAAGAAAGCGAATGCAATGTTGTCTCTTATCTCAAGAGGGTTGGAATATAAAAGCAGAGATGTACTACTAAGACTTTATAAAGCTCTGGTTAGGCCCCATTTGGAGTACTGTGTCCAGTTTTGGTCCCCACACCTCAGGAAGGACATACTGGCACTGGAACGTGTCCAGCGGAGATTCACACGGATGATCCCTGGAATGACAGGACTAGCATATGAGGAACGGCTGAGGATCCTGGGATTGTATTCGTTGGAGTTTAGAAGATTAAGGGGAGACTTAATAGAGACGTACAAAATAATACATGGCTTGGAAAAGGTGGATGCTAGGAAATTGTTTCCGTTAGACGAGGAGACTAGGACCTGTGGACACAGCCTTAGAATTAGAGGGGGTCATTTCAGAACAGAAATGCGGAGACATTTCTTCAGCCGGAGAGTGGTGGGCCTGTGGAATTCATTGCCACGGAGTGCAGTGGAAGCCGGGACGCTAAATGTCTTCAAGGCTGAGATTGATAGATTCTTGTTGTCTAGAGGAATTAAGGGCTACGGGGAGAATGCAGGTAAGTGGAGCTGAAATGCGCATCAGCCATGATTGAATGGCGGAGTGGACTCGATGGGCCGAATGGCCTTACTTCCACTCCTATGTCTTATGGTCTTATCTATGGGTATTGTTTCTCCACACTGCCAAGAATTCTGCCTTTCACCCAGTATTCTTGTAGGCTATGCTCCATTATTAAAACTGAGGACACTGTCTCAGAACACCTCTCATACAGCTCTTCCTTCATGTCATCCCTGCATCTTTTGCACATTATCTAAAATCAGTGTCTGTCTGTCACTGCACCTCCTGTGACCAAAAGCATTTTCTCCTTATACAGTCAGTCACAAGTTTTTGTGATCTTAAACATTTCCATTTAGTCCTCCTCTTAACCTTTTCTGCTGTAGAGACAATTAGATTAGATTACTTACAGAGTGGAAACAGGCCCTTCGGCCCAACAAGTCCACACCGCCCCGCCAAAGCGCAACCCACCCATACCCCTACATCTACCCCTTACCTAACACTACGGGCAATTTAGCATGGCCAATTCACCTGATCTGCACGTCTTTGGACTGTGGGAGGAAACCGGAGCACCCGGAGGAAACCCACGCAGACACGGGGAGAATGTGCAAACTCCACACAGTCAGTCGCCTGAGGCGGGAATTGAACCCAGGTCTCTGGCGCTGTGAGGCAGCAGTGCTAACCACTGTGCCATCGTGCCGCCCTGATCAATAATCTTAGCCTCTCCTGATCATTGAAACCAGTAACAGAGAGCAGTCAAATTTGGAAAAGTCTACACTGGTCTGAACTGGAATTTCATTTTGCGAGAATTTGTCAAATTCATTATTTCCATATTTTATTGGTCTGTCCCTTTATTTTTATTTATGGGGCATGGACATTGGTCAATGAAAGCAGCATTTATTGCCCCTTGAGCTGCCTTCTGGAACCGCTGTAGTTCGTTGTGTTGTAGGTTGACCCAGAATGCCCTTAAGGAAGGAATTCCAGGATTTTGACCCAGAGACAGTAAAGTAACGACAATATATTTCCAAGTCAAGGTGGTGAGTGGCTCAGAGGGGAACTTGGTGGTTTTCCCATGTATCTGCTGCCCTTGTCCTTCTAGATGACGACAGGACTGTATTTGTCATTGCTGTTTGTGCTGTTGGTGGTCCTTCCAGTTCAGTTGTTTTGTTTAGACTTCTGGGCTTGTACCCACTGGTGTTTGGAAGAGTGAGGGGTGGGCCTGATTGAACTGAATAAGCTCCTGAATGACCTCGACAGGTGGATGTGGGAAAGATGTTCTTCAGAGTGAGTCCAGCACTAGAAAAGGTTAGAGGTCACTCTTTCGGACTGAAATAAGGTGAAATTTCTCTCAGCAAGTTATGAGACTTTGGAACTCTCTGCTTCAGAAGGAGGGAGATGTGTACTTGCTGGATATATTTAAGACAGAGATTCTTTTGTGGCAGGGAATCAAGGATCTGTGGGGTTAGATGGGAATTAAGGGTTGAGGGGGTTAGTTGGGAATTATGGGGTGATGGGGTGAGATGGAAATGTAGAATTCATCACATAAACACACCAACAATGATCTTATTGAATAGCAAAACAGTCTCGAGGTTGAAGGTTCTTTTTCGGCTCATATTTATTATGGTCATATGAGTGACTTGTTGGGCCATTAATAAGGGCATGTACGTGTCAACTGCACTGTTGTGGATCTTGAGTCACTCAGAGCCGAGAGGGTAATGAATCCTTCTCTAGAGGATATTAACAATCCACTGCAGTCCTGTACAATTGTTTTTTTCTACATAAATACAAGAGACAGGGGTCATGTTTATTAACTCTTCCCTATTGGATTTCATGTTACAGAAATTTCAGCTGAATGGATTTCCACAGACAGACCTTCACATTTTCATGAGAGTCTGCTCAATGACACCTGAACTGAGCAGGTAACAGTTAGACAAGACAGTGATTTACAGATTTGTTTGAATCCGATCCACTCAATGACTGGTGGAACCAGGAAGATCTACTTCCTATGAATTAATCAGAAAAGTCATGGTTGTAATGTAGGCAATAGAGCAGCCAGTTTATGTATTACCAGCTCCCACAAGCAATATTGTGGCAGTCAGTTTGTATTCTGTTCCAGTGCATTGTTTTGGCAGCTTGTGATTACCAGGAGGGGAAAAACCATCAGACCAATACCTAACACTCCATGGCTTTTCAAGTTTCCTTTTCTGCCTGTTTTAACATTCAGTCTTAGGCTCAAAAACAAAGGCCATCTCCATGGAGATGGAGCTGTGAGTTGATTTCTCTCAGAGAGTTGTGAATCTGAGGAACTCTCTTCATTTTGGGGAGAACATGAGGGGGCAGGGTGATAGGGTGTTTTTAAGGTGGCGGTAGATTGACTCCCTCATTGGTTAAGAATCTATGGGGATGTGGACACTGATGCCACAATCAGATCAAACATGATCTTGTTGAGTGGGGAGGTAGGCTTTGAGGAGTAGAATGGCCTACTCCTGGACCTAATTTATATATGCTACCAGATATTGCTGGAAAAACTCAGCAGGTCTGATAGTATTTGTGGAGAGAAAACAGAGTTAACGTTTTGGGTCCAGTGACCCTTCTTCAGAAATGACTCTTAAGTGCTCTGTGAAACAGCCCTGGCAAGGCACTCAGTTCAAAGGTAACTCGGGATAGTCAACAGATGCTGGTCCTAACCGTGATGCCCACATCCCATAAAAGATAGAGAGAAACAAACTAGAGGTTAAATTCCAAGAAAGGAAAATCTGGGGAAAAGGTTGGTGTATAAGGTTGATGATGGGTGGGGTGGAAGGGGGAAAAGGAGTAAACAATCTCTTGTGGTCTTCTCTACATTGAGGAGACAAAGCTCAGACTGGGTGAACACTTTGCAGAATACCTATGTTATGACCGGCAAAGGTGAGCCCGAGTTTCTGGTTACCTGCCATTTCAGCTCACCATCATGTTCCCAAGAATGACAATACATTCATGGCCAGCTTTAACTCCATTCCAGATTTTTAGTGGATTCAAATTCTCCCGTCTGCCGTGGTGGTATTCAAGCCCATAACCCGTGGGTTAACAATCTCACGATAATACCACTAGGGTATCAGCTTGAGGCAACAGATTTGAAAGTGAAAGGAAGTGTGTGAATGTGATTGGCCTGTTATACACAAATGTCAATTCCAGATGGATTGGGAAAGGAGAAGTAACAGAAAGGAGGTGGGAATGATCAGAGTTGGTCCAGTTTGGATTCCAGAACCAGCTTTGAAAATCCA